>NC_030982.1:1050109-1051730 GCF_001298625.1 Saccharomyces eubayanus
CGATTCGATATGTGTGTTTCCATGTGAATGTTTGTTTACGTTTGGATGGCTGGTGATATGATAGAGTGGTGGTTGTGGTATATATGATTATATGTAGCATCCGTATGAGTATGTGATGGTATGTGATATATGGTATCATAATATATATAGAGGGATGATATTTAGCATCTGTATGAGTATGTGATGGTATTATGATATATGGTATATAGTATATGGTATATGGAATGTGCTATTGAGGTAGAGCGATGGAATATGGCATATGGTATTATGACATTATGATATATATAGAGATATGGTATTATGATATTGATATAGAGTAATGGTATTATGATATTGATATAGAGTAATGGTATTAGGATATATGGTATATGGAATTATATTTATCGTCCGTATGAGTATGTGATGGTGTTATAATATATGATATTATGATATATAGTATATGGTATATATAGAGTATATGGTATGATTTTATATTGAGGGTGGTTGAGGTGAATTATGGTATATATAGAGTGATGGTATGGGATATTATGGAGGGGTGTGGTGTTTACGTATATTTGTTTACGATTAAATATGTATGTTTCGATATTTTTGTTTGTTTACGTTTCGATGGTTGGAGATTATGTATAGCGTCCGTCTGAGTATGTGATGGTATTTATAATATTATGGTATATGGTATGTGATATATATAGAGTAATGGATGATGATATATGGTGTATGTAATTATATTTAGCATCCGTATGAGTATGTGATGGTATTATGGTATATGGTATATAGTATCATATTATATATAGAGGGATGATATTATGATATATGGTATGGTATATATAGAGAGATGGTGTTATGGTATGAAATGTGATATTGAGGTAGAGTGATAGTTTGATCTTTTGTTTATGATTCAGTATGTATGTTTATTTGTTTACGTTTCGATGAATATGTATTTGTTTATGTTTGGATGAATATGTATATTTGTTTTTGTTTGGATGAATATGTATATTTGTTTTTGTTTCAATGGTCATGTTCAATTGTTTATGTTTGGATAGTTGGAGAGTAGAGATATGATGGGGGAGAGTGGTGGTTAGGGTATATGGATATTGAGGTAGGGTAATGGTATATTGTATGGGGTAGAGAGAGTGATGGTATATGGTATTGAGGTAGGGTAATGGTATGTGATATATGATATGGAATATGGAGTAATGATATTATGATATATGGTATTATGATATATATAGAGAAATCATATTGTGATATATGATATATGATATTGATAGCGGATCAGGGTAACGATGTATGTGTGTTGGTAGGGTAAAGATATATGGTATGGAATATAGAGAGTGATGGTATATGGTATATGGCATTATCTGTCGGGTAGTGGCATATGGTATGGGATATAGAGAGTGATGGTATTTGATATTGTTCGTAGATCAGGGTAAAGATGTATGGTATGGAATATAGAAAGTAATGATACATGGTATTATGGGTAGAGTGATGGTATATGGTATATAGAGAGTAATGGTATCATGATATATGGTATTATGGGTAGAGTGATAGTATGTTATATTGATAGTAGGTCAGGGTGTGGTGTATATAGTATTGAGGTAGGGTATAATATGTAGAGGGTAAC
>NC_030983.1:0-699 GCF_001298625.1 Saccharomyces eubayanus
CACACCCACACACCACACCCACACACCACACACCCACACCCACACACACCCACACACACCCACACCCACACACTATATATATCATTACCATCACCCCAACACAAACACCTACTCTCACGTGATCTAGCCCATACGAATATCTAGCCTTCACTATCACTATCCACGGCCCTTACCTCACCATCTCACGCCCGCTACCACTACACTACATACCACCTACCTACTACAGTTACCCTCCACATATTATACCATACCGACATACATACATCCTTACCCTGATTTACTATCAATACCATATAATATCACTCTCTCTAACCCATACTATATATCATTACCCTACCCCATATCATAATACCATTACTCTCTATATTCCATATACCCCAACCACCACTCTCCCCATCATATCTCTACTCTCCAACCATCCAAACATAAACAAATATACATATCCATCGAAACGTAAACAAATAAATACATTGAACATGACCATCCAAACATAAACAAACGAACATACATACTGAATCCTAAACAAAAGATCAAACTATCACTCTACCTCAATATCACATTTCATACCATAACACCATCTCTCTATATATACCATACCATATATCATAATATCATCCCTCTATATATAATATGATACTATATACCATATACCATAATACCATCACATACTCATACGGATGCTAAATATAATTACATACA
>NC_030983.1:3392-28249 GCF_001298625.1 Saccharomyces eubayanus
TTTCCTGCGCGTTTTCTTAGAAATTGGGGCCGCTTTCTTAAAAAAACAGGGCCGCTTCTTTTTGTCCATAGGCCGCTTCTTTTGCTTTATGAGCCAAGTCCGCCTTTCGGCGGACTGTCTCATAAAGATGTAGTACCATCACTCTATATATATCATAATACCATATGCCATATTCCATCGCTCTACCTCAATACCACATACCATATACCATATATTATAACACCATCACATACTCATACAGATGCTAAATATCATCCCTCTATATCTATTATAATACCATATATCATAATACCATCACATACTCATACGGACGCTAAATATGATTACATATACCATATATTATAGTACCATCACTCTATATATATCATAATACCATAATACCATATGCCATATACCATCACTCTATATATATCATAATACCATATACTCTATATATACCATATACTATATATCATAATATCATATATTATAACACCATCACATACTCATACGGACGCTAAATATAATTCCATATACCATATATCCTAATAACATTACTCTATATCAATATCATAATACCATATCTCTATATATATCATAATATTATCATAATACCATCTCTCCATATCTCCCATGCAATATACCATCACTTTCAATATACCATCACTTTCAATACCCCATAGCATACTTCATTATCCTGACCAATCTCAAGAAAATATCATATCCCATACCATATATAATTACCGCCACAGATGACTCTCTTTATATGATAATAATACGACATAATCATACGGACGCTAAATAAATTATCGTTACAGACCGTACTATATATCACATATATAACACCATCACTCATCACTCTCTTCCTACATCCCATCCCATATATCATAATACCATATCATACCACACCACCACTCTCTTCATAATATCGACATACTATATTATCCTGACTAATTCTATTATAATTGATACACGCACTCCTACGGACGCTACAATATAACATCAACATCCCAAGAACCATAATATATCATAACACCATCGCACACTCCTTGGAATGCTCCATTATAACATTTCTTATTTTACATTTTATTCCATTTTCTCTCTTTTCATTTATCCATTACACATTTTACTACTATACTTTAGACCTACTTCTAATGTAAATTTATACTTCATAACTACACCTAAACTGTACACTGTCGTTCACTTATACTCCAAAACCAAAACGACCGCCTCACCGACATCACACCCATCATCTGCCTCACTCATCTTACCTTCTCTCATTGTTACCGCGTTACCTAGCCGCCCAGCTGGCGTACCCTGCATGTGCGGCTGAACATTTTTTCTTGGGCAGCTCGTTCCGACACGATCATGTGACAGTCATGTGACCATATTCAAGAAACGCGTGTTCGGCCGGGGAATTTCCTATTGCGGTATGCACGAAATTAAAAACATGAAAATTTATGAATGTCGTCAAGTCCATTAGTAAGAAAATAAGGATTTGCGCAGTACTATTTACGGATCCCCAGAAACACGCGCGCAACTGTATTCTTTGCATCTTTCGTTGATAATCATCCGCATATATATATATGCACATACTTACACGGATGCATATGCAAAAAACCTTTATTTATCAATAAGCGCAAATCTACATGAACTAAAGATCTGTGTAGCATCCGAAGCATATACAATAATAAGGAAATACACCTCAATCAAAATTGGAACTTTAGTTTTTGCTTGTTACTATTATCAGAAACAACCTGCTCCAAAAAGAGTTGAATAAAGTTGGATCTTTTGATGACATCTTCTGATCACAACTACGCCAATGACCATGATGCTAGAGCAAATCAGAAAACTGTTGAACATGCTAATTCGACTGGTGGGTCAGATATTGTATTGCAGAGTGGAAATTTAGAGGAAGCTGCCTCTAATCAAGGCTCTACTACTTCAACGGGTGAAAATGGTCAAGATATAAATTCAGAGTTGGGAAGTAAAAAGTTTCGATACCAAGGCTATATGATTGTCGCTGCTGGATTCATGTGTAATTTTATTATATTTGGGTTCGCATTTACATTTGGTGTGTTTCAGGATTTTTATCTTAGTAAAGGTGGTCCCTTATATGGCAAACCTGTTGCTACAGTTTCTATCATTGGGACTCTAGCAACTTCATTAACATATATGGTAACCATCGGTAATAACGTACTACAGCACTTCTTTTCAATCCAACAAACGATGGTGCTCGGGTCACTTTTGATGGCCATGGGTCTAATAAGCGCATCGTGGGCACAGGAAATATGGCAGTTTGCATTGAGTCAAGGAGTAATGTTTGGCATTGGAGGTTCTCTGACATACCTACCGGCTATTGTTCATGCACCGCCCTATTTCAGTGCTCACAGAGGAATTGCGATGGGAATTTTATTCTCTGGCACAGGAATTGGTGGGTTAGCTTTAGCCCCTCTAACGAGATATCTGATAACCAAATATGGATGGCAATGGGCACTAAGAATATGTGGAATAACCACATTTGTCTGTCTTCTCCCTGCAACATTTCTGGTCCATCCACATCCCAGCTATGTTGCCACACATAAAATCAAATCGGCTAAAATTGAGGTACTACATTTGAATATGAGCCTAGTAACGAGCAAAAAGTTTATCTTCCACATGACAGGAGCACTATTACAATCGGCTGGATATTTGATTCCTGGTTATTATATGTCCTCATACGGACAAACTTTGGGCTTCAGCTCTAACGAGGGCGCAGTATTTATCGGGATAAACAATGCTGTGAATGCAGTTTCAAAGGTGATAGTAGGATACTTTGCAGATAATTTCGGCCGTTTAAATATGTTACTTTGTTGCTGCTTTTTAAGTGCAGTGACTGTATTCGCCCTATGGTTAGTATCTACTCGTAGCACACTCATTGCTTTCGTGATTCTATACGGTGTGGTATCTGGTCCAATAATTTCACTGCTTCCAACTTGCATGGTCGAATTATTTGGCGTGCAACACTATCAATCAAGTACATGGTCTCTCTATTTCTGTAGAGGTGTGGGAACATTTCTTGGATCACCTATTGCAGGTTTACTTATCAAACATGGTGGTTCCTCAGCGCATGACTATCAAAATGCAATTATTTACAATGGTATGCTTTTTGTTGCTAACTTTCTATGTTTTACTTACGTCCGGGCCATCTTAGCCTCAGAAAACAATTGGAAAATAAAACAGTGACGTATTCTTTCGAAGAAATATTGTGGAATATTTTGTGCAGTACTTTTTTGTCTTACAAAATCAAAATCAAAATGTGTGGATCCCACTCTAAACGAAGTATGTGATCCCATTGCAGCACACAATACTATATATCACCCTCTCAACTATCTCAACTCATCACCGCTTACTTTTCCGACTTTAGAATATACCCTGCATGTATCTCAACTCATTGCAATACACACTCTAGAGCACAACATCCTGTCTTGCTTCTTCTTTTCCCGCCTTATCACTCTCCATATTTATAATATAATTATTAAGTCGTACAATCACATGGATGCATAGATACACCGTCACTACCGCTCCCTCAAAATACCACACAAAATATCAAATTGGTATAGTCACACGGATACCACCGTATATACATAACCATGATACTCAATCCTCACAATTCTCCGTCTCAACCCTTTTTATCAAACTATCATCGCATTCTTCTACGGACCTTAATACCACGTCCTTAAGATTGAAACAAAGGTAGTGAATATTTCGATAAACTCTGGAATAAATCCGAAGTGGAGAACTAATAAAACAGATGCTCGTAGGTAATTAGGGGAGCAACTGGTTGCCTAGTAAAAAACACTACCAGGATCTCGAAGTAAATATGATTCGCTCTTGTCACCCAAGGGACCTCATAACGGTTGAAAGATATTTGATTGTATCCTTATATATAGTACAACAAGCTACATTAAAACCGATAGAATAGCTCAATATTGAGTAGCCTAGCAGGCAATGTCTGCGACTACTCAAACCAATTTCAAATACAATATATGAAGAATAGTGTAACTTAAAATCGATAAGTCCATACAGAATTGCTCGATTCATAAACGCTTCTTTTGTACAGTTAAAGCGAAATGAATCTATGATTCCTATTTAATATTGGCAGTCACGTCGATCTTTTCTCCTCGATTATTCTTGTGAATGGTAAGCCATATTTTAAGTGCATGGGACATCAATACCATTAAAACATCGCGTATAATAACTGCGCGTATGGCAAAACAAATTAAGGACAAAATTTGATTTTCAAAGCTCCCACAAGCATTCATGGTTAGGATTACAGAGTAGTAAAATAGATAACTGGGTTCTCTTGAACATCGCATAAAGAAGAAATATTTTGGTTAAAAAAATATTATTCTGTGAGATTCTTTCTATTCGTTTTCGGGGAAATTGCTGCGGCTCGTTTGAAATACGTCGTTCAAATACGCCGTTACGTTAATGTATATATGACTAGGTGATTTAATTTATTTCCATATGATAGGCTACAAAACGACCCATTAAGTTGGCTATTTATGAATTAAACTAAGCAGATGAAAATATAAGTCTTTTGAGGTTCTGTAGATAGTATTCTCGTGGTAGTCATCGCTCAAAAACAGTCTACATGTTATACGAGTTATGAACAGCTTTAATGTTCTATAAGATAAGGGTGATGAAATTGTTGTGACCGCCTTTGCTCGTCGGCCCATTTAACCTTACAGAGACACCAAGGAGACATAAATACTTCAGTTGCAAAAGCAGAACCATAAAATTGCATCATTCCTTCATCGATGCAACATCTTCATGGTTTTTATCTTTGATATAATATTCATGCTTGTTGTGATGGTAATACCACTATCCTGCCATTTTGTCATTAAACACATCATATAGCATTTTTAAATCATCAGGGGCAGTTGATGTTTCTACCACACTGATAGTGACACGATTGAGTCAAGATAACTGACAGTACCATGTTAAAGAAATTCCGTCACTACCCACTCCAATTTATAAGACTTGATGTATATCCTTAGTCACTTATTCCAACACATCTCGTATAACAAGCATAAGCGCTACTGTTTTATGGCGCTTATGCTTGTTCGTACGTGGGGGAATGTGAAAATGCCAATTATAGGAGTGCCTAGGTGCCTTGAAAAAACTCTTTACGTGCCTGTGGTATTGCCATTTTTGGTCAAAGAGAATATCAGAATCTGAGATTTGGACCCTTGTTCAGAAGCTTATTGTCATCTAAGTCTATATTCAATATTCTCTAAACATTCATCAAGCAAAAAACAATAAACATTTCTTAGGAGTCCTATACTGATAAACTGTATGACTTTATGCACTTAGTGAATTCGTTGATACAATTACGTAACTGTAAGCCGCTAAAAATAGCTGGTGTTGAAACGACGGAAACCTCACCTCAGTGACACCAAAAATTTCGAGAAGAGGTTGAAGCCTCCTAAATGGAAGATTTGTAACATTTCTTCTCTTTGTAAATGAGAAAAAAAAAAATAATACTTGTTTCTTATACAGCAATTTCTTCTATTTGTGATACAGTTTTGCCCTTGGCAAGGCGAGTGTTGTTTATAACCTCTCAATATGTATATGCGGCGTGGAAAATATTTGAACTACCAACAGAATTCATATTGAGGCGCCTATTTTCTTACCTTATGTTTGCCCATTTTTGAATCATCTAAATAAAGATATACTACTAAATATCTATCTTCTTCGACCACAGGCTCAAGACCGTTCCTTTTTAGTAATTGTAAAAGGTCATCGTGAAGCTCCCCCTTAGTCTTTTTGCAAAAAGCCTTGCAGATTAGCAGGATTTTTTTTTTTTTGATTGAGAGAATGATCCCTATATCTGGTGGGGGTTGCCATGTTTTAACAGAAAATATTTGGTTCCGACCCGAGTTAAGTGACTTTAAGAATAGAATAAGTTGAAATTCACATTTTCAGTGACGTTTTTTGTCAGACAATAACGTACTTGAAAGAGTATCTGGTATGTTAGGCCATACTTTCTTTCGTTTATACAATATAATTCTATGTTGACTCAAATTTTTGCCTGTTCTAACAATAACATGGATAACATCATCATGTAGGCAGGGGAAGGMTTAAGAATAGCGCATGTCATCATCTATATTCCTTAAAACCTATTTTATATGTTTAAGACTACTTTGATTTTCGATTATATAGCATTGAAAACTCAAAATCTAGCTCAGCCCCTCCCCATCACTTTAAGTATCATTTGTGAACTCATTCCCGCTCACCGTACACCTTCGTCTCCTTTTCGTCCAAGATACATATTAGCTTCTTATATTATGCTGCAACTATTATAATGAATATGCAATTGAGAATCGAGTAAATATCGAGATGTTTTTAATATCTATATTTTGAAAAGGCAATATTTATACATACAGAAGATAGTGGAAGTCTCCTCAAGTATATAAGAGTCCACAAAAAACTTGATAAATCTACGTGATAAAATTCTTAGTTCCTCTTTTTTTTTTCTACATAAACAATCCTTGCGTTTCAGCTTTCACTGAACTTAGTTTTCATATTACTAATATATTATTATTTGCGGTGTAAGAAGACCACATAAAAATTGAAAAGTATTCCCCAAATCGATAGATTATGGTTGATCTTCATTCTGATAATTCTTTCAGTATCAGGTCCTAGCGACCGTAACTAATCCTCCAGAGGAGTAGTATATTCTATTTATTAATGTTTTGTAGAATATACACTAATTAATATAAAACAAATTCTCACATTGATAATATAACAGAGTCATCACGTGCGGTGACTTCGTGCGTACAACCTCTTTGGATCGTTATTCCAATTTCGTATTTCTCGCAAGAAAAGTCAAAAAAAATTGGTATACATATTTAGTTTCTAAAATTATATCACAATATTATCTATCTACTGTTTTAATAAAGTGTCGTTGTAGTTCTTGGTATTCCAGTCCCAGAAAAAGGTCAATTCAGTAGAGTTACTGACGCTGCTAACGTTACAGACTTTCAGGAAATCAGTACCGGCTACTCTCTTTTCAGCATAGTCGTAGAAGTCGTTTATTTCACAAGAAAACCCTGGACCAGTGGAACAGGTTTCAATTGGAACGACAGCGTCGTTGATGACGTATCTGACATAGGTATCGTTAGAGCACTGGAACTTCTCAGTGTAAACACGAGCACCTTGAGGAACATACCAGGATCTATGGAAAGTATTGCCCATGAATGGAACATATTCAGCGGTCAGGTTATTTTTGTCATCGATTATGCCGATAGTGGTCAAATAGTTCAAAATATCGGTATCATGGGTGAAACTCAACCAAACCTTTTGGTCCTGGACCTCACTTTCTTTTAGTAGTTTCACTGAAGCATTGAACAGGTTGGCACCGACAGATCTGACAACGTCATAGCCAGGTCCTGTTTGATAATAGGTTTCCAAGTCTTGGCTGTAGGAGAAACGGACCAATTCGTCTTTGGTAAAGATGTTGCAGATATCACTGTAACCCCTAGCATTCAATTCATATGCACACCATGCAAAAAAGGTCTTTGCGTCGCTTGAAGTTAGATTCAAACCCTTGTTTTCCTTATTTAATCTCTTGGCGATGCCAGTCAAATATTTGGTATTATATTCTTCCAAAATGTCATTGTTGACATCATCGTCCCAAGCAGGACACGAATGATGAGCACTCAAAGTATTGGCGCCAGCGGACTCGGCTTCACTGATGGTTTGCAAGGAGATGTTGAATTGATCACCTAAACCGTCAATGAAATATTGGGCAGTGTCATGACATCTGTTTGAATTAGAGGTAAAAACGGCAAAACTGGTTTGATTTTCGACCATGTAACCATATTGCGCCAAAAAATCACGAGCATGTCTCTTAGCATTCATTTCGCCGGTATACGGGTTTAAAACATTGACCGAGTTGGCAAGTGTGGTCTCCATTTCTAAGTTCTTGGTGTCACGAATGAAAAACTCGTAGTCATCGTTCAAGAAAGACAATGGTCCGTCAAATTGACCAGTATAGTTACTCAACTTGTACCATGTCGTCATGATACTCTTAGCTTTGCTCACAGTGGGGTATCTTTCACCGTGTCTACCAACCATTTGCACTTGCTTCATTTCACAACTTTCTGGTAAGTCAAGAGAAATACCATAATCACCAGGGAAAGAGTAGTATGGCCCAGAACCACCCAGGAATGGGAAAATCTCTGTTTGAGTTCCGATTTTATCAATGTCAGATAATTTTCGGAGAGGAATGGTACCTGCATTAACCAAAGAAGCGGCTAAAATTGAATAAACGGCTGATTTAAACATTAATATTCTTGAGGATGTTTTTGTTTTATTTTCTGTTGTTCACCCTGTTCTTCCTCCAATTACAGGACCATGGCCAAACTGAGCTCAAGGTTTAGAAAATACGTGAGCTTATATACGTTTTATTTAAATTTGGAGCTGTTTATGCTCGTACCAAAACGAGTATAACATACATGGTAAAATGACCAGTTTGGTAACGTGACGAGCGGAATATGGAATCTTTCCGGTAAACAGGGTCCAAAACCATATAACTTGCTTTTTTAAACCCACGTGTGAAAATCAAGACTGTGCGGCTTTTTTTAGGAATGTGCTTTATTTTCTATTACTTTTTTACTATTGCCTTTCTTTCCCTTCCTTCTTTTTATTTAACGTACGAACTACAATATGTTATGAAAAAACGTGGTAATTTAATAAAAACATGGCGATAACGTATAAGAAAAAGCTTATCAATATTTTCGCTGTCGTTAAAAGTTTATTAGACAGCGACGGCTTACAATAAGGGAAATGTTAAAAGTAAGATAGAGGAAGTACAGGGAACTGGCAGAGAAAAAAAGAAAAAAAAAGGGAAACTAAAGAATTACGTTATTCTCTACCCTAATGTATATAAATATTCAATATATCTGCGGTAAAAATGACACTTTTCATTTTTTATCATCATAGACAATCTTGATTGTTTCACCGTAATATCCTTTCTCAACTTCGTTTTCAAACAGGCTAGGGTTCGCAAGATGTCCCGGACTTTTGTAGTCTATGTGACCGCAATATGGCTCACTAGTTTTCAATCCCAAGAGTTGCAAAGTATCTAGTGACATATCTTTGAAGAATTTAGGGTCAGTCCCGAAGTGAAGATTCTCCTCTTGTTTTAAGTAACCCTGTGACATAAAGAAATATCCCGCAATTCTATCTTCTAAGGTATGGTTCGCACTTGCAGCATGGTAAAGACTGCCCAAGAATAAGACCGCATCACCTTTGCGAGCATTTACGTGAAACTCCATTCTCTTGTCAAACTTCCCACACGAATCGTGTGGACCCCACAAGTGTGAACCAACAATCACACGTGTAGCTCCATTAGCCTTGTTCATATCTGTAAAAGCAACTCCTACTCCAAGTAGCGTTTCCTTTCCATATTTGAAATGGTCACATGCTTGGTGAATGGTATGATGGATGTGATCTTCTCGATGATAGCCTTGGTCACCAGCGCCAGCACCAACCTTGTAGACAATGCCGGAGTTCAGCTGAATACCACTTGAACACTTCCTAATGACATTTCCGGTCATGAAGTAATTTTGCTCATTAACAAAATGGTTTGCCATATCGCAAAACAAACGGTCGGATACAACATCCTTCAAGACGGTAGGCGAGTGGAGGACCGCCCTTGTTACTACCGTAGTTTCCTTTGGGAATGGAGAACCTTGCCATGCGTCGTGCCTGTAGAAATGGGGACCAAGCTCCTCCAATATCTGATCACATTTGGATGGTTCTATGAAGTTTGGGACTACACAGAGCCCATATTTTTCTATATTTTCTATAATTCCTTTGTAATCAAACTTGTCCTTGGCAGTGAATGCATCCTGTGTTAATTCAGGCTCATATACGCCAAGGTCCTTCTTCTCAGCCATTTTAATGTATTTTTGACCATCAACCTCGTATGGTTCGTAAAATTGAAGTGATTTCGTATTCATTGTGCCAAGTGTCTGATATTGTTTTAAATCGCAATTATTAAAGAAGGAATTATTGCTAGACGCTTCTTCATCTTTCCAGTAATTTTCACTAGGTGACGGCTTTATATACATTCTAAAAGTACAGCAGGCCACCTAGCTCTGAGGTAATTTGAGTAAAAATTGCCGTACTGAAGCCGGTCACACGTTTGAGCTTTCTGTTGAGTATAACCTATACAGAAATATTTGCATTTACGGTTGCATATGGCTGCATGCGGTTGCACTTATGGTTGCATTCATGTTTAAATCTACGTTGGATATAGCAAAATTGGATTGTTGGGTCCTGACTGTAGATGTACACATGTTCAAAAATTAGTCTACAAAGAATGTCTCTTTCCCAATCCATGAGTCATCAGCAACAACGTTACCTGTAGGTACCCTCTCACAAAAATGATGTCAATTGTTGCATTCGGTGAAGTCATAGACATATGACTATTCTGGCGGACCGCGCGGCTGAAGATGTCTCAAAAATATCATTTTACTTATGAATTTTTTTATATACCTTAAGCTTACTTTTGTTTTCTCGAAACTAAACTAAATAAAGTCAAGAACGGATCGAATAGCTTCTGTCAAGACGGTCAACTCCTCAGAAGTAATTACATATGGAGGCAGAATGTAGATTATGTTACCGAAAGGTCTAATCCATGCTCCTGCCTTGATAAACCGCTCTTGCAGGACTTCGACGTTCACACGTTTCATGACCTCGACAACACCTATAGCCCCTAGGATTCTCACGTCAGCTACGATGGGGTGTTCCAGTAAGGGCAAAAGCTCATTTTTCAACTGTGCTTCTATTTGTTTAACTTGAGATTTCCATTTACCTTCCATCAAAATCGATAAGTTTTCACTTGCAACAGCGCATGCTAACGGATTGGCCATATAGGTTTGTCCGTGCATGAAGCAGCCCTCAGGTCCATTGGAGATCTGATCACCGATCTTTCTGGTGGTAACTGTTGCAGATAATGTCAAATATCCGGCGGTTAAAGTCTTACCTAGACAGACTATGTCAGGCACTATCCCTGCATGCTGAAACCCAAAGAGCATGCCGGTTCTCCCAAGCCCTACTGCGACTTCGTCAAGGATCAACAAAATATCGAATTCGTCGCAGAGTTCACGAACACGTTTCAAGAAGTATGGATGATACATTCTGAGGCCGCCCGCACCCTGCACTATGCTTTCCATTACAACACCAGAAATTTCACTATGGTGTTTATTAATAATCTCAGCAAATGGTTTTACGTCGAGTTCCTCGACCAGTTTCTCAACGTCCTTTTCACTACAATCAAAGCGAACTTCCGGGGCTTTGCAGAATATGTTTTCAGGAAGAAATCCGTTATAAGTGCCATGTCTTGAGTTGACAGGGTCGCAAACTGATACGGCTCCAAAGGCGTCACCGTGGTACCCCTTCTTAATTGTCAAAAACCTTTTTTTCGATGTATCTCCCATTGAATGGTAGTATTTTAGAGCCATCTTCATTGCAATATCAACAGAAATAGACCCAGAATCTGCCAGTAAAGCACATTCCAGGGTATCTGGTAGTAAGGCGAGCAACTTTTTACAAAAATCAATGCCTGCCTTATGAGTAATTCCACCAAACATCACATGTGACATTTTATTAATCTGTGAAATGGCGGCTGCATTTAGTCTCTGATTGTTGTATCCTTGTTGGACGCACCACCAGCTTGCCATACCATCTACTACCTTGGTGCCATCATCAAGGTACAGATAACTACCTTCTGCTTTAGTAACGGGGTAAACTTTCAATGGAGTACTTATTGATGTGTACGGGTGCCATATATGTTTTTTATCGAAGTCAAGATCCTCTTGGGTTAATTGGTGTTCATACATATGTTGGAAATATCGATGAATTGCAGGATTCTGTCAGCATGAACTGAGTAAGCCATAATAAACCAAGACTTTCTATTTTTACATTTCTTTTTTTGTTTTGTTGGCAAGGTTGTACCATGTTATATACAAATAGGGAGGGGAAGCAACACTATTTCATCGTGAATTTGTTGGATTTTTTAGTTTATTTTGCCTTTTTTTTTTTAGTATTCTGCCTCTTCTGTATGCTCGAATCAACATTGCATGACTCAATGATTCGGAGAGTACGAAATCAAAAGGCAGATCCGCTAAAAGGAACTCAAATCGTCTATAAAAAAATCATATGCAATTTTTTATGGTTGCTCAAGCATTTAGTCATTTTCAAATTACTGCTCTTGTTCTTTAACTGAATATTTCATTACACATTATATTTCATCTGTATTCAGCGTGTGACTCCAGCTTTGCAGAAACGAAACTGCGTTTTCGGTCCTTGCCGGTAGTACTCGTCACATACTACATATTACATACTTGCATGTCTCAATAAAGGGCTGATTCAGAGTCATATGACTACCGAGTGCGGCGACTTCGAGACTCCTTTTTTGCGTATAGGCATAACAAATGATATTTGTTATTCTTATCTCGGCTGTAGATTCAAAGAAACCCACGAAAAATTCACCAAACGCACGAAAAAAGTGAATTAAAAAAAGAATGTGCTCATCCCCATAATGGCGCCTTCACTAAACTGTCTTTTCTGACGCTTTATAGCTGAAACGCAAGTTCAAAATTGCAACAGAAAAAACAGCATTCTTCAACTACTTGAAGCTAAAATCACTTGAATGTTTACATTGAAGTTTATATATTTAAGTATTTTTACTTAGTTATTTTTGAGAAGTACACCTACACACTCAGTTAAAAAAAGCATGAAAACACCGGCCGAAGTGCTCAAAGCATTGGTTTTCAACCGTCAGTAATACCTTCGAATTGGACGATGATACCAGTGGTGGGACGCTTAGAAGCAGCAGTGTGTGAAAATTTGGAGCAGCAGATTTAGTTACTGTGCCAAACATTCCAGAAGTAGCAGTCCATGATGTTTGTTTAGAAGCCTTGGTATCGACGGTCTTAGTGTTACAGCCATTGTCATCACAGTGAGTAATGGTAACGGTAACAGTGGTGTATGACTTGGAAGAAACGGTTGTAGTTGCATCGGTAGCGGTTGGTGCTGGAACATGGCATCCGTCTTCGTCACAAGAGGTGATGATGGCAGTAGTAGATTTTCATGTACCGCCGAAGCTAATTCCAAGTGCGCGGCACCTGTGCCGCTGATATTAATCGCTGATTTATCTTAGGTATGTCTTAAAGCCGTTCCAGTTATAGCAAACCCAAAGGTAGCTGCTATATTTAGCATCCACCAATATTTCAAGCGTATTTCAAAGTACTCGTAGAAGATTTCACAATTCTTAGAATAAGTGACGAAGGATATACACTTATTCGTATAAATTGGAGTATTTAATGGCTAGAATCATTTAACATGATACTAATCATGTTGGGGTAAGTGAATGCAAACATACTCAAGGCAATACTAATGCATTGAAGTTGATCAACTCTAATTATAGAATTTGCCCCAATAACAAATATAAATATTTGTTAACTGACCAGAAATTAGCATATATTAAGATAAGTTATACTTGATAACTTTATCATCAATGTTCCGAATTATGTTTGAGCCATTGGTGTCATATAACCAATCAGTGTGTGTTTTATATGCCTTTTTTATATAATTTGAGAAAGAACAACTTATTCTTAATTATTAGAGCTTACTAAACTACAGATTATTAATAATAGTATCTTTGTAATACAACTATTTGCCCTTTTTACGCACTTCTGAAATTGGTTGGAGCATAATTCCTTGTGAGAGTAAATAACAAAAAGATAAATAACTAGAAGTCTTCCATCAAATTGAAAAGTCCGTCATCCTCCCTTCCGTTACAATAAGCGGTCACTGTGGTGCAATAATGTCTTTCTATCGAAGGTATGAAAAATTAAGCTATACGCATATCTAGGATAACTTCGTAAAATCATTCTGGAAGTCAAAAGCTTCATCATATTGGTGAAAAGAATTTTTTTCAAACTTTTATTAAATTAAGGTTTTTGGGGATAAGTATAATGCGTCTGAAAAACATTCGGGTGAGAGGCGGCTGAAGAAGAGTGACATACTTGATTTCCAATCAAGTCGAATTTTTTCTTGCAAAAACAAAAGATATCAAATTGGCTGGCATAGTACCTCAATCGTTCGTGGATGAAAAAAATCTCAAATGATATTCTATCATCTTATCATTAGCCCTAAAAAACTTGGCCCTTAGGTGATGACGCTTTCTTGAATAAACGCTTGTTTTGCGGTATTATGCCTAGGCTGCGAAATTGTTGAGTATAGAGTAGTTAGTGTGATGTAAACAATTAACATGTGCCTAATTTTTTATCTCTTTAAAGGAGGTCATATAAGTGTTTTCACTCCTTGTATTAAAAGTTCTGTGAGGAGGGGCAGCTTCGGGAAAAGAAATGAAGGTTTTGGACCCGCGGCATCTGGCATATAGTAAATTTTTCCTTGGAAACATACATTACTTGAGTAGTTTCGTTCTAGTCTATTTGATCTTTTTTTTTTCTCAAGCGACCAGGTTTTTGAACGAGTTTAGTAATAGTAAAAAACAACCCCACTGACGACGAGTGATATGTCCGTTTGGCATGATAGTAAACTTATTGTAACTCTAGTGGCCATTATCGAACAATCTTCAGTTTTGAAACCAGATATTTTATGTGGCTTAACTAATCTACTATAGAGCCGCTCTTCTTCAATTATTTGTAAGAAAGTGACTGAGATAGGGCCAACGTTTTTTTTTTCTTCATCTGCACTAATAGAGGAAGTCCATTTACGTGATGATGATATTTTGAGTGAACTATCAACACAAAGTAAGAATCATTTAAATCCTGTGAATTTGTTTTATTAACGTGATCCCTTTCTTTTTATAACTCATAGCCCCTTACAAGGACCTCGAAAGTTCTTCTATGGTTCCTACATTGTGTGGTAATTGACGGCTCATTTACATTTCATTTATGTCCAACTTCAGACAAACAAAATCATATTATCAAATCCAGAAAATTATAATATCATGACTAACTATACCACAACCACAAATCTCCCTAAGTCTATGATTATGCTAAGCGCCTYGACTAATTACCTGCCATACCATATATCCTATCCTAACATACTTCATTCTCTTTATAATATTTAATCACAATAGATGTACATACTTCACAGATTCTAAATATAAAACCACAACATAACGCACTACCAATAAAACGATTTATTCTAATACTGTTCCCTTTCCCGTCCTCATATTCTCATATTATAATACCACATATATCCTTTAAAGTATACCTCCACCACTGCCATATTATCATAAGGTACCGCCTCTTTCTCTATGCTATATTCCTCGCTGGCATGAATATGGACTGACATAACGCTGACCAGCAGCATATTCCTACTGTCTACCTCACTCATCTTATAGCTTCCCCTATGATTACTCTTTAGCCGCCCAGCCAACATAAAACATGCCTTGCAAGCGCGGCTGAACATTTTTCTCGAGCAGCGCGTTTCGACAAGATCATGTGACAGTCATGTGACAGTTATAAAACTGTCATGTGACTATATTAAACCAGACAATTTCTGCTAGTAGTGAACTTTCAAAGAAACTACCAACGCAAGCCCGGCCGGGTACGCTTGGCTGCTTTCTTTTTGGAAAAGACCCTATTTGAAGCATCTTTTGTTTGAGGTTCCGCAGGCGTGCCTTGAAAGAGCAGTTTTTCCGCGCATTTTCTTAGTGAATGTGGCCGACATTCGCCTATAGTCATCTAGGCAAATTTGCTTCACAGAGGTGCGTCACCGGCATTGGCAGCAGTGGCAGTCCTAGCTGACTAAGATTTCTCGGATTCCGAGAGAGCTCGGCTCCGCTTACCTTAGTATAAGCATACAAGACTTCTTCCTTGAGTCTCCATCGACCTCATAAGAACAATATTAGTAATCGTGGTCCCGACAAGCTTTGATAATCTTTGCATATAAAAGCTGACGCTTTTTCTCTTTCGTACCCTTTTTAATATCTTTCTTAATTGTTACCTCGCCTTGAATACAGCAGTATACTACATACAATACTCTATTGCATACTACATACAAACATGCCAGCCTCAATTCCAAAAACTATGAAAGCCGTCGTTATCGAAGACGATAAGGCCGTCGTTAAGGAGGGCGTGCCCATTCCTGAATTGGAAGATGGCTTCGTTCTGATCAAGACCATTGCTGTTGCCGGTAATCCCACTGATTGTGGGCACATTGATTACAAGATAGGCCCTCAAGGGTCCATCCTGGGTTGCGATGCTGCAGGCTATATTGTCAAACTGGGTCCTGGCGTTGATTCCAAACGCTTTACCATTGGCGATTACATTTCCGGGTTTATTCACGGTTCCTCTGTAAGATTCCCCTCCAATGGCGCCTTTGCTGAATACTCCGCTGTTTCAGCGGAGACTGCCTACAGATTGCCCAACGATATTGGACTTTGTGGTAAGGACAATCTAATTGAAGGTCCTGTTAGGTCTTTAGAAGGCGCTGTCACCTTTCCAGTGTCATTGACCACCGCCGGTATGATCCTGACCTATAACTTGGGCTTNGGTAAGGACAACCTAATTGAAGGTCCTGTTAGGTCTTTAGAAGGCGCTGTCACCTTTCCAGTGTCATTGACCACCGCCGGTATGATCCTGACCTACAACTTGGGCTTGGACATGGAATGGAAGCCTTCTGTGCCACAAAGGGGTCATCCCGTCTTAATATGGGGTGGTGCTACTGCCGTAGGCCAATTGCTGATTCAGCTGGCTAAAAAATTGAACGGGTTTACCAAAATCATTGTCGTTGCTTCTCGGAAACATGAAAAGCAATTGAAAGAGTACGGTGCCGATGAACTGTTTGATTATCATGATTCTGATGTTGTCGAACAAATCAAGAGCAAATACAACAATATTCCGTATTTGGTCGACTGTGTCGCTAATGTAGACACCCTTCAGCAAGTGTACAGGTGCGCAGCGGATGAACTGGATGCCACCGTCATTGAACTGACCACTTTAACCGTTGACGACGTCAAAGAGGAATACAGGAGACAAAATGTCACCATTGCCAAAACAAGCCTATACGCGATAGGTGGACACCAAGTTCCATTTGGAAAATTCACTTTTCCCGCGGAACCTGAGTGTAAAAAGGCTGCCATTAGATTAGTCAAATTCCTCAATCCAAAGATCAAAGAAGGGGAAATCCACCATATCCCAGTCAAGGTCTACAAGAAGGGGTTGTACGACATCCCCCAGTTGCTTGATGACATCAGGAACAACAAAAACAATGGCAAAAAGCTGGTCGCGGTATTGACTTAGATACTAGTACATAACTAAGTAAACTAAGTACCTAGAAAAATATATACCTGTGAAAATTTAAACCGATTGCATGTATCAGAGAATATGTATTAATCGCTTTTTAAGATTTTTTAATCCACTTCTGGCCAGATACACCGTTACTTTTACCTTTATAAAGTAGCCAATAATCATTGAAAAACACTTTACATAAGTACTCTTATTGTTGCTAAAGTGTGCCGATATTAATCTTGCTAACATATTGTTGCAACCTCTATTTTCTTTAGCTGCTTCAACATTAGTGATATTGAAATACATTATCTGAAAGCTTAATCTTCTCACAAGATTACATAAGCTCGCACTTTGCGATCAAGATTTCCCCGTGTACGGATTGAGTCTTGAAGTTGTGATTAGTGTGGCCTTTTCCAGTGTTTGCTGTACGGCGGTTAAACGCAGTTTTAATATATAACTATGGCAAAAATAATTTAGCGCTGAAGTCCAAACAAAATACTTCTCAAAATTGGAAGTTTGCCTTCTAGCTGTCCGCTCGGTTAGCCCAATTTCTGTAGCTAATAGTCGTGTACTATCCAAATAAACTAGGAAAATGTAACTCTCCTCAATTAGAAAACTGTTACTACAGCACCCTATTTTTTTTAGAGCAATTCGATATCCAGAGAAAAAAGTCGTTAGCATACTTGTGTTATTGTCAGGACGACTGACATGGGGGTGACGTTTTTAGCTTGATGGTTCCCGGTTTTTACAGGTTTTTTCCTCCAGTTGGCCAATTGCTCGTCAACCTATCAACATAATCATAATAAGTAGTTACCCATGGATTTTCTTCATCAGCGCCAGCTGTTACATTTTTTGGTGATTTTCGGATTGTAAATAATTTAAATCACAGTTTACCAACCAAGAATTTTCGTTTCTATTGAAGTTTTCAAGATCTCCCATTACATACGTACTGTGTGCCAACACTGAGATTCGAAGAGCTATAAAAGGTCCAAAGGTTTAGATTAATTCTTCTCCCAGAGTTTGTGTTAACCTTCCTCCCAAACATGATTCTATTCTGCTTAAGATCCTGCTTCTTTCTTCAGTCTTTTTTCTTATAAGCCAAAGTATATGTGGCACGAAAAAGCAACCATTTTGACATTTGATTAACATTGATTAGCAAACGATGATACAGCAAGGAGCTGTATTTAAACGCCTAACCTAGAATAAGCGCTTATCTATAGAGCCTGTTTTTGTACGTGCAAATCACTATGGTCGATGTAAAATAGCATTCTTCTTCCTATAAAACGAAAGAGTAAATCTTTTAATGAATTTTTCGTAAAAGAGCCATTGCACGTGCAACTTCAATCGGACAGGCATAACGGCTAACGCGTAAGAACAATTGGACTTCAACTATTGGTAATTCAACCGAACTACTCATATGTGGAACTCGTATGCAGCTATGCTTTTAACAATCTTCAGAGTGCATCTTATCATGAATAACATCTTAAACCTGACCACACTCATATAACTGATTAACAAGTGCGGTACATTCAACAAACGCTAATATAGGTAATCCTAAAAAGTTTTTAAAACATTTTGTATCAGGCAGATTGTGTTTTCTTGTCATGGCCTTATGTGGAAAAGTAGCTATATTTGCATAAAAAACAAAGTATTGACGCATCGAAAATGTCTTACAGAATATTCTCTGCGCCAAGTAAAACCCGAGGTAACTTTGTTTAAGCCATATAAAAATTTAGTCATTTTAGTCGTCATAGGTGCTACGTTATATTGAATCTGATACGCATTTTAAATACGCCCATTTTATTTGGCAAATCCTTCTAAGAAATGGTAAGAATTTTAACTTCTCGAGCGGCGATATCACGCTCTTCAAAGATTTTCATGTTAAAACACATGTTTTTTATTCCACCTTCAAGGACCCTAACCTCAAGGGTCCTTGAAAATATACGGCTAAAACATATGAAAAAAGGTGACAGCTGACAAATTTATAGTTTCGCTAGCAAAAAAAATGAACCAAGGTTACCATTAAGGTCCCTTTGAACTCGATTTTTCTAAAAAATGACGTTCTTTTACTCACCTTGAGGTTTTTACAAGAGATATGAGGACGCTACACACATGTTCTTGAACAGAGTCATACTTGGTGATTCAATTTGTATTTGATGAATCTCACTTCAAAACTTATAAAAGGAAGAAAAACTTTTCGTTTTTTGATTGTAATAACTTGACCATTAATTATGACCATTCACTTTGAATAGCAAATAAAGCTAAGACACAACTCAATACAAAAAACCCCGCACATTATGAAATTCAGCACTAATGAATCCATGATCCTTGCAACTATTGCTACTTCAGCTTTAGCTGCCCCATTCATTTATGACAACAATTCAACTACTGAATTAGCGTCTTCTCTTTCTCAAGAAGTTCCAGGTTGGACCCATGCAACTTTCCCAGCCATTTACCAAACCTGTAATGAAACCAATACCAGGATGTTGAATGCGGCTTTCAAGGATACTGCTGAAGTTACTGCTTATGGTAAGAGTAGAYTTCTAAACTATGGTATTGATGATGCTTATTACAAAAGATGGTTTGGTAATGGTAGCATCTTTACTGTCATGGGTGTGTTTGACCAATTGATGGAAGCATCCAAGGGTGGTATGGTCATGAGATGTGATGATGCAGACGGTTTGTGCGCAGCTAATCCAGATYATTACGCTGGTTATCATCGTGAGTCTGCTACGGCTGAAACTGTTATTTGTGACTACTTCTATAGTTCCAAAAAGCCGCTATCGACTATCTGCTTTGAAGGTACTATTGTTGATGTCGGCCCAACCCATTATGCTGGTATTGATATGCTGCATCGTTACTTGCACCTTCCAACCATGAATATGGATGAGTACATTGGTGAATACGCTGAAACTCTTGAAGAAGTTATTGACTACGCTCAAAACAATGCCACATTCGCTGTTAAGAATGTCGACAATTACTTGTACTACCTAGCTGACGTTTATAGTAGTTCTGTTATTCCCGGTGGATGTCTAGGTGAACTATAATGATTTCGTCCTTAGTCATTAGAGCTTTCTTTCTATATGGTGTATATTTGTTCGTATTGATTTTCTAAAAGGAATCGCTTTTTTTGAAGCTAGCAATTAAAGTATTTTATGGATGTAATTTCATACTTTGATGTTTATTGACCGTTCCATTTGGATCGTTAGTTATACGAAAACATTTATTGCACAATATATCACACATGCTTAATAATTTTGTCTAATGATGAGGTGAGATGGTATGATCGTGTAATTACTATTTTTAAGTATTGACTGAAAAGAACTTTCAAAGATAAGCGTATGATAAACGTACTATGAAGAAGTAATAAATAGGAATATGAAACAGCAACCAATCTATAAAAAAACTCCTTAATCACCTTGTCATGTTGAATAAAGGCAACAACAAAAAGTAGTGTGACTTGTTTTATCAAATATATCGAAATATACGCTCTTCCAAGCAATTATAAAAAATCATATTTTAGCATTAGAGAGCTTTCTGAATAACCCTTCTGTTCGAATATATCAAGTTTTTCGATTCCTTAGTGGAGGTTTAATTGGTTAAATTGGTGATGAAGTTGTATTTATTAATTTTTTAATTATTTAGTTTTTTATTATAATGACTTTTAATATTTCCATTAAATTACTTTTCCTATTATCTTTAGTCAGACACCTCAAAGTAGCTCAAAACCTAATCCAATTTCCGCTAAGGTTCTTAAAATTCAGCCGGAAATCATGATAAAATGGAGGCTTTTGCTGATTTTTGGCATTTGCACATATAAACAATGGTACTAAGTGCAAGTTTTTCAATATGAAAGTTTTGGTCGCGTACGTTGCATTTCATTTATGTCGGTTATTGGTAAGGGCACAAAGTATGGCTTTGAAAACTGCAATTTTTCCGTTTAGCAATTTCAAGGATTCGAGGCAGCATTCTAATACATCAGATTGTATTATATATTCATTTATTGTAAGGTTTGACGAAGTTATGCTAAAATGAAAGCGTGAATGAATACCATAATCTCAAAAAAGCATTACCCTGAGGTTAACTGGCACGATCTTCAAATTCTACTCAGAGAATTTCAAATTCACTTACAAAAAAGCCGCTTCACCAGTCAGGATGCATAAATAGAACTACATCTTTGAGAGATGGTGATATCGCTTCTTTGTGATCGTATACTGCTTCTTTTCTTTTTCCAAACGCTTTACATAGCACACTCAAAAAATCGCGTACCCTTCCGTAATGAATGAATAGCGAGCATAGGTTTCAAGTTTTCAACGAGTCTAAATGTCAAATATACAAGATTGCTAAAACAGATACTCCTAGAAGATTGGTAGACCGGGGCTGAAATATCAGGCTATGTACAACTGTAATTTCAAGGCTAGCGTAAGATACAATAAGGAAAGAGAACAATTTTATGTTTTTAAAGTCGTGTCAGCGGCATTTTCGACAATTACTGAATTAAACACATCAGAGTTGACGCTTTTGTCAACCCAACTATGATGTTGAAGTTCTTGATTCTAGCTGATTGATCTGAACGCTAAACAATAGAAGTATGCTCCTTTTACACACCGGCACTTTGAGGCGCGTTGGGAAATTCCTCACAATTTTTCGATAAAGTATGTTTTCATACATCGATGTGGCTTTGTAACTATGTTGAAGGTCTGTACATTTCTTAAAGACCTGTCCAAATGATAATGGGTGTCACGAAAGAGTGTTATCCTTTAAATATGTCACCGAAATAGCAGCTATGTGTCGATTCTTTAAGAAAGCTAGCACAATTGACCATCTGTAAGTGCCGGTACCTTTATTGTCTATTACGATAATTCACTTTGACTGTCTCGCCATAAAACCCTCTTTTCCGAATTTCTTTTACAAACAAGCTAGATTTCAAGGCACTACTTATATGTTTGAAACTCAAAATTTAATCACAGGTTCCGAAACTCTTCTGTGTATTTATTCATTTCTCGCCATTATCAGCGACTTGTTTTACAATTACTCACCGAAACTTGTCCGCAAATTCTTCCGATCCACACAAGTAACTAACGATAATTTAACATTATTCACCCCATCCGCGATATCTCTATTGATTTTTTCTCGATCAAAAAATGTAACTACTCCTATTGGGCCCTGTTGATAGCAGTTTCTCCTTCCATATTCATTTTTTTATTCTGCTCCCCTACACAGTAAATTTCCGCGTTCATGTTCATCTCTTCCAGCCCCATTATGTCTTTTTTGTATACCTCCAAAAGTTCGGCGTTTCTTACTCTTCATAGAGATTTTTTTTTTGATCATTCCGTCATTCCCGTCCAATCTTTAACTTAACGCCCACAAAAAACATAAGGCCCAGAAATTAATGTTTTTGAGTGCTCTGTCTGTATGACCTCTTTACTAAAATTCTCGTATCTTTGTATACTCCTCATCTTGGACTATAGCCCTGAGATTTTTTTATTAATCTGGTCTTAATCATTATCCAACTTATGGAGCGTTTACAATTCCCACCTCTATCATTGACTCGCCATAAATCTCCTGTTTGGCTAATCGAATCCCGAAGGTCGGAATCTTCATTAACCGCCAAATATGGCCACCGATCCAAAAACATTACGCATGCCACCAGCGACTTACTCCACCCGAGTTTGTGGAAATGTTTTAAGGGCACATAGAAGAATTTTACTGCCAGAAAAATGTTTGCTGTAAAAAAATAACTCGTAACAATGGCGCCTGCGGAAAGAAACAAACTTTCTCAAAACAAAAATTGTGTGTTTACCGGACGTTCACAAATTTCTCATATTTCCAATTTTCTCTATGTCCACATGATAGGTGTATTCCGTTGCGTGAATCATATGATCTACTGGCTTGAGTCTTCTTAACTAGTTCTGGTAAAATATGAATGAGGTATACTGTACACCTGGAACTGAGTCATTATCCTACTCGCCAAAAATTTGATAAAAGAAAACCACACAACATTAAAACCTGCGCTCCGTCTGAAATGTAGATGAGCACTCGGCTCCCGGGATTACTGAGCAGTTGCTACGAGTCAAACCTACAGTGCTCAGAAAAAAACCCCGCAACAAAACATGATCGAATATGATAGATGCTTCTAACGTGGTGGGGATTCGTTCAAGTCGAAAAATATTTAAGAAGTTGTATACAGTTGCGTTAAGCAGAGGTACCAGCCAGTACAACCGAATTGTGCTTCTATATATATTTCCCCTTAAGTTATCCAGCAGCCCGAAATGAGCCCATACCCACTTACTTAAAGAGGTCTTATTGAGGATAACGGGGATATTTTGCTTTACTAATGGGTTAGATGAAGACTGGCGTATTAGAAGAGACTCGACGAAATTTACTGTTACTGATAATTTTAACTTTGTGCTAATCCTGATAAATCCGGTTTATTTTGCTAAATGTCCTTACAAATGTTTTTTTATTTTTATTTTTACTGTCGAGGGCTTCTTTGCGCAATGTAGCCAAGAGTCTAACACCGATATAAAAGTGCAAATAGAAGCGTATTGACTCTTAGTGCCCCGTAGCATATTTGTACGATTCCAATTCCCTGGCACAAGCATTATTTCTATCTGTTTTTATCGTGTTTCCCCACCCCCAGTTAATCTGGGTATTGCTATACGACCTCACGCCATAAGCACTAATAACAGGAGCGACATAAGAACAAGCATTCGAAATCTGGGTGAAATTGAGAAATCGCGAAAAGTCGACAAGGTGTTAAACCGAAAAATCAAGAATCCGAACACTTTTTGAGTAGGAGTTAATTTTTGTTTTATTTATGGTCCGCGGGTTCACGTAAAGCAAAACCACATAAACAATAGAATTGTGAATAGCAACAAACTAAAATTATTATGTAACTATTCCACGCTTTTCTAGATGTAACCGTGCCGTGCACCCTGTTCTGCACCCTGTTTGTTCCGCACCGCGTTGTTCATCTTTTGTTCCTACAAATGACAGACATGTCATTGCTGAAGACCGAGTGCTGCTAATTAAGGAAAGGGTGCGGAAAATGGGGTCCAATTGTCATCCGAGATTCACATATTCTTTTTGATGTTAAATGTTTTGCTTATTTAAATCAAAAAGATATGAATTATTGAGTCCTAACTAATTCCTGAACTAATACAAACAGGTTCTTTCACTCGCTTAAAACGAACGATAAAAATAAAAATAAGAATAATACTTAAAGATGAAATTATTCTCTGCTCTTTTCCTGTTTGCTTTTGCAAGTACTGCTCTTACTGAAAGTATCACTACTGTCATCACGGCTACCWAGAACGGCCACGTCTATACCAAAACCGTTACCCAAGATGCTACTTTTGTCTGGGCAGGTGAAGGTTCCGCTGCAACCTCTACTGTGACAGCTGCTCCTGTCGCCAAGTCCTCCGCTGCTATACCCTCTGCTGACACCTCTTCTGCAACAACCTCTGCTGCATCCTCTGCCGTATCCTCTGCTGTATCCTCTGCTGCATCCTCTGCAAATGAAGGTTCTGGTTCCAGTATCACTACTGT